>NW_027505455.1:0-40000 GCF_021521415.1 Bidens hawaiensis | reverse complement strand
GAGGTTCTGAGAATTCAAAAGTCCGAAGTCACTTTCTTTGTCCCTAGGAATCTAAGTTCCAAAAGCAGACGAAATCACTATGGAACCGGACCTCCTCGCTGCCGCTTAATTCATTACCAGGAAGAGGCAAATTCGTTTTTTTAGTAAGCCCTATTAGCTAGTAAGGGTGGGTTGAAAAGGTATATCTGCCGACCTATTCAATGCTGGAATCCGACCCGCTATTAATGTGGGTATCTCTGTTTCCAGAGTGGGGTCTGCAGCTCAAATTAAAGCTATGAAAAAAGTAGCCGGTAAATTAAAACTGGAACTGGCACAATTCGCAGAATTAGAAGCTTTTGCACAATTTGCTTCTGATCTCGATAAAGCTACTCAGAATCAATTGGCAAGAGGTCAACGATTAAGCGAATTGCTTAAACAATCCCAATCCGCCCCTCTCGCGGTAGAAGAACAGATACTTACTATTTATACCAGAACAGACGGTTATCTCGATTCATTAGAAATTGGACAGGTAAGGAAATTTCTGGTTGAGTTACGTACTTACTTAAAAACCAATAAACCACAGTTTCAAGAAATAATATCTTCTACCAAGACATTTACCGAGGAAGCAGAAGCCACCCGAAACTGACAAACAAAAAAGGAAGTGAGTTAGACAAAAAAAGAAGCAACTTGGACAAAAAGAAACAAAGTGGCTTAGACAAATCTTTTTTGTCGATAACCTCAGACCAATCAATCGAATATGGATTAATACGTAATCGATCGAACACTACCTGAAAACGGCTCTTCTGCTCATAAACGAAATGTTCCAAATGTTACTGGAAATGATTGCTCCCAGTGGACCATTTGTATCTATATGCATCAGGATCCCGATTCATGGATCTATCGGTTCGAGAAAAAAAAATAAGAGGATCGAACCATCTCTTCTGACTCTTTTTCAAATTCGATAAATGTTGGTTGATCGTATATTTCATTAGATATATAAGCAAACTGAGCTAATTAGGAGTTTACAAGGTAGTACTCTAAGTCTAGTTTTCAGAAAGTCCAACCACGCCTAATTTGGAGGTGTTTTGGTTGGTCAAACGATTTAAATATGATTAAAGGTCAAAACTGGTACTGGACAGATTGTAAGTTATGTTTAGACAACTGTAACTAATTGTTAATGTGGAAATTGGTTGAGGTTGTAAGCACTACAAGGTACTATAATAAGTCTAGTTTCTATAAGTTCAAGTTTGTAATTTTTGGACGAGTAAAAGTTAATCTTTATGATTTTAAAAAACTGAAGTGCAAATCTGAGTTGTGAGACCTGCTGTTAAGTTGTTTTTTAATTAGCATATCTCATGAACTACAAGACCAAATGGGTTGGCTCCACTTCTGGAAGTTAACTTGTTGAGTTAAGAACCTAACCTAATTGGTCTTGCATTAATTAGATTTTTCATTTAACGGGAATAACAAACAACATTCTGTTGCGCATGAATTTGACTGTTGTGAGTTTCCTGTAATGTTTTGATCATTGTGAGAAATCTATGAAGAATAAAAATACAATAAAATATGTTCTGGAAACCTAACTCATGTATGTTTTTGTGACGATTTTTGGTGAATTAATTGAGATGCTATGATCTGTTGAATAGAGTAATCTTTCAAGTAGAATTCTGTCTTGATGAAACTAGCTGCTGAACTTTGTGAAAATACATGAAACGTGCTAATTGCTAGATAATTGTTATGTTTTGACCAATTTGCCCTTGCGGGGAATAATTGCTAGTAATGTACACTATTAATACTTGACACGTAAATAATTGTTCACAACATGTAACGTATCACAAATGTGCTTGTTAAGTCACACACGAGTCACAAACGAAACACGAAACGTATCTTGTGCATAGGAATTATGTGTCGGGTCCAGAGACTCGATAATAGTTCCGACTCTTAGAAAATCTCCTTGTCGTTATAGAACGCTAGTGGGAGTTTTTTGTGACGCGCATCACTTGGGTGACTTGTTTTTGGGAATTCTTCGCAAACAGTGAGTTTCACTTTCCCCTTTTAAACTTTTTAAACGCTTTTCACTTGGGGGAGATAACATACTCCGAAACGCTTTTAGATTTTGTTATGAAATTATATATCACTTGTAAAGGCTAAGTGGCAAACGAAATAATTGAAGTCCTTCACACATCGAACCGTTTAGTATTGGAAAATAGCGAGTCATTGTTGAGTAGTACTACTGGGTTTGACAAACCCCACCCAACGCTAAGCTCGACTGGAGGTCGAGTGGGTGTAATCTTGGCTAAATACATTACCATGGTCGGGATAGACCTGGTGGCAAGGCACATGATAAACAGTCAGCTTCGGTGTCGAACACTTAGTAATACTTGCTTTATAGGCTAGCTACCTATAGATATATAATTGATTTAACACTATCTGGTAACGCTAAACGCAAAACGATAAACGCTTTATTTTATATAAACTTGTGAACTCACCAACCCCGTGTTGACAATTTTAGTATGTTATTCTCAGGTAGCCGAGGCGGGCGCGCGGTATAGGATCATGCATTGTTTTGAACACTATTGATTATGCAAACTTGTTTTAAACTGTTACTATGTGGGTTTTTAAGTCGTCCTGCGTGGCGCAACCCTTGGTCTATGTTTTTACGCTTCCGCACTTATTTACACTTAAATGTTTTCGTGGTTTGAAAACTTTATTTATGGTTTTATTATAACTAATGATTCCGATCCATTTAGTTCACGCCCTCTGACGGTAAAACTCCGTTAGTGGATTTTGAGGGTGTGACAGATTGGTATCAGAGCCATTGGTTATAGCGAACTAGAAACTGCATGCATACTAGACTATAACCGCAACGACCCATTAGTTATAATGATACGCACTGCATATGTTTTGTGTAGTCTTTGTTATCTTATTTCTTTACCACATTCACTCATACGCGCGCATACACGGCTTACCTGTAGGGATGTCGACGCTACCATCATCATCATCCGATCAGATGACTCATGCTCATGAGAAGGAACCGCAGTTACCCACCTCATCGCCACCCCGAGTAGTCCCGGAACTAGAAGCCCCTGCACCGAAGAGGTATCGCTTATCCGGAGGCATGTACGAAGATGAAGATAGCTGGGATTGGTACCAGAATATGATCAGGCGTATGGTCTATCGCGAGCAAGTTCCCCCGCTACCTCACCCGAGTCGTCCTGCTTACCCCAACACTCTACCACCCATAACCGAACCTGTAGAGCATGTTCTCGCAGCTGTTGTCTCTTGCTTAGAGCGTGACGTTGGTTTTATGCGCTATACGAGAGCGAACGAGTCCGGACAGTTAAGAGATGGAACCGAAACTATGGAGGAAATTTCCCGCCTGACAGCGGCTATGAAGAAAATGCAAGATGCTAGCGATCAACAGATGAAGATTATGAGAAAAATGCAAGCCGAGATGATAGACTTGCAAGAGCAACTCCAAGTGGCAAGGACCCGAACTGAGATAGCTTTAGAGCGTTGCGATGTCTTACAAATGCAAATTGCCCAGAACGCAGCGGAACCTGAGGCAGAGCCTGAGGAGGAACCCGAGGAAGATCCCGAAGAGGTGCTTGAGGAGGATCCCGAGGAAGACCCCGAGGAGGAACCTGAAGAGGAACCGGAGGAAGAACCGGCTGAGCCAGAGGAACACTCAGAGGTGTCCTCAGACGATGACATCTAATGATGATAACACCTAGATGGAGGGGTTGTCTCCATCCAAACTATTACTTTCTATGATTTTAAGGATTGGTTTTAAATACTTTGTAGCGAATACAATGGTTTTAATCATGCATTATTATTTGGATGAATATATGGTTGTGATGTGATGTTTGTTCCTTTTATTTCTTTCTTACCTATATTTTTATTACATGTATGGTGTGTTGCATATGAAACCGAGAATTCATGTCTGACATTTTATGCTGTGATTCTAGGAAATGGCAGGAAGAAACGCTGGACACGGTCGCGGTAATATCAACTTAACCGCAGCAGAACTCCAAACCTTGTTGAACGACCATTCGGCGGCAGCTCTAGCCGCACATGTCCAGAATCAAGCTGGAGGTCCAACTGGAACGTGTACTTTCAAGAACTACCTGGATTGCAAGCCCAGTTCGTTTAAGGGCACTGAGGGAGCTATAGGTTTCCTGCGTTGGGCTGAGAAGGCCGAATCAGCTTTTGAGATGTGTAATTGTCCACCTGCCAGTAGGGTCAAATTTGCTGCTGGGACACTGGAAGATTCTGCTCTCACATGGTGGAATTCGAATGTGCATATTCTTGGATTAGAATTGGCGAACGCTATGAACTGGGAGGAGTTCAAGAATATGATGCGGGAAGAGTATTGTCCTAGAGAGGAGATTGCAAAGTTGGAATCCGAGTTTTGGTCGTTGAAGATGGTGGGTTCCGAAATTGAAGCCTACACCACTCGTTCTCACGAGTTAGCTGTGATGTGTCCACGGATGGTAGATCCGCCGAGTAAGAGGATCGAGATGTACATTTATGGGTTAGCACCGCAAATTCAGGGCATGGTGACGTCTTCCAGACAGGCTACGATTCATCAAGCGATCCGGTTAGCTCACAAACTGACGGATCAAGCAGTGACCCAAGGTGCGTTACCACCTAGAGGTTCAACCACTAAAGCCCGTGACAACCCGAGCACTGGCAACAACAGCAACAACAACCCGAGTAATGGAAAGAGAAAGTTCGACAACGCCAGGTCCTCATCCTCGAACCCCCCACAGCAACAACACTACCGTAAGCCCGAACTCACTCGGAGCTTCAATAATCAGGCTCCCAACTATAACAACAACGGTAGCGGGCAGGGTTCGAGCGGCTATGCTGGGAAACACCCGAAATGCAACAGGTGCAACTATCATCATGCTGGATCGTGTGATCGCGTCAAGTGTCTGAGATGCGGAAAAATGGGTCATCAGGCCAAAGAATGTAGGGGAGACCTAGCGGCAAAGGGTGCTCCTAAACCACCTATGGTGACTAAAGGGTGTTTCGAGTGTGGTCAAGAGAGTCATTTCAGGAAGGATTGCCCCAAGCTAAAGCAGAATGAGAACAATGGAGGCGGCAGCAGTGGCGGAAGCAATGGTAAAGGTAGAGCTTTCGTCATTGGGTCGGGCCAAGCCCGCAGCGACCCGTATGTGGTGACCGGTAAGTTTCCTGTGAACGACTGTTTTGCTTCTGTTTTGTTTGACACTGGAGCTGATAGGAGTTTTGTGTCGAAAGCCTTTAGTAAACTTTTAGACTTAACTCCAACCCTGTTAGATGCTAAGTTTCCTGTTGAATTAGCTGACGGAAAGTCTATAGAAACGACTCATGTACTTGCGGGTTGTAAGTTGAAACTGTCAGGTCATATTTGTGATATTGACCTCATACCTTTTACGCTTGGTAGTTTCGATGTCGTTGTCGGCATGGACTGGTTATCCGAGAACCGAGCGGAGATTATATGTCACGACAAGATAGTCCACATCACTACCCCTTCCGGCGAGATCATTTCGATCCAGGGCGAGAAAAGCGGCATGACCACCAGCGTCATCACCCTCATGAAGGCGCAGAAGTATCTACGAAAGGGTCATCCGGCAATTTTAGCGAATATTGTCGAGAAACCCGCGGAGGAGAAGCGAATCGAGGATATACCGATTGTGCGAGATTTTCCGGAAGTTTTCCCGGAGGATTTGCCTGGACTCCCTCCTATTCGACAAGTCGAGTTCCAAATCGAATTGACCCCCGGTGCAGCATCCATAGCCCGAGCCCCGTATCGACTCGCACCGGCGGAGCTTCAGGAGTTGTCCACCCAATTGCAAGATTTGTTGGATAAAGGTTTTATCCGACCTAGCTCATCGCCATGGAGAGCCCCTGTCTTATTTGTTCGAAAGAATGACGGGACTTTCCGCATGTGTATCGACTACCGGGAGTTGAACAAGGTGACGATTAAGAATCGTTATCCCTTACCCCGAATTGATGATCTGTTTGACCAGCTCCAAGGATCGAGTTACTACTCGAAGATCGATCTGCGGTCTGGTTACCATCAACTAAGAGTGCGCGAAGAAGATATTTCAAAGACGGCTTTCAGAACTCGGTATGGTCACTACGAGTTTTCGGTTATGCCTTTTGGCTTAACCAACGCACCAGCCGTATTTATGGATCTCATGAATCGAGTATGCAAGGCGTGCCTCGACAAGTTTGTGATTGTTATTATTGATGATATTCTTGTCTACTCCAAGGACAAGGCTGACCACGAAGAACACTTGAGGTTAATTCTGAAATTACTAAAGAAGGAACAACTGTACGCTAAACTCTCGAAATGCGAATTTTGGCTTCGCGAGGTTCACTTCTTAGGAAATGTGATTAACGAGAATGGTATCCATGTCGATCCCGGTGAGGTAGAGGCCATCAAAAACTGGGAAGCACCTAAGACTCCGACTGAGGTGCGACAATTCCTAGGACTGGCCGGCTACTACACTCGTCAATTTCAGGTTAACTCCGTTAACTCAAACTCCGTCAATTCAAACTTAAGATCACCGGATCTATAATGCACATCTCATTACATTTAAACTAAGGCTTTAAATGACGCTTGACAATTACTACATGTGTAGTCTTTCGGGATTGCACCGAAACGCAAACGAGTTGACGCAAACCATTGGTGAATAAACGAAAAACATCAAAACAATAATTATGTGATAATTATGTGTTAGACTTATGTGTTATGTGATAACATTGTATGGAACGTTAATTCAAGGTGCAAACAAGTAATTTAAGCTAGAAAAATAATATTTAGAAGTGGAGGGGCCTTGATGTAACATGTTATTATTAATAATATCAATAAACCCTAACCTCCCCTCTCTCCCTCTCAACCGATCGGCCCCCCCTCCCCTTGCTCTTGGCTGCCGTCAATCACACACACACATACACACAAGAATTGTTCAAGTTTGGTTGAAGATTAAGGTGCTAGGAAGGTATAAACAACTATTCTATGCATCCTTTATGTTTAATTTTGATTTTGAATGGGTTAATCTAAAACCCTAGGTCATGAAAATTATGAATAAGTGTTCTTATGATTGATTGTTGCTAGAGAATGGTTGATTATGTGTTAGCTATTGATGTTGATGATCGTATGTGATTTTGAACGGTGAAAGAGTATTGAATCATTGATTGTTTGTAAACCCTAGAGGGTTACTACTGATCTCTATGATTAATTATGTGTATTACATATTTTGAGATATGTCGTATGCTTAGGATGCATGTTAGATGATTGTTTATGCTTGCTGAGTTTTGACAGCAGTGATTGTTAAACTTGAACGATGTGTAACTTGTTGAATATATAAGCAAACTGAGCTAATTAGGAGTTTACAAGGTAGTACTCTGAGTCTAGTTTTCATAAAGTCCAACCACGCCTAATTTGGAGGTGTTTTGGTTGGTCAAACAATTTAAATATGATTAAAGGTCAAAACTGGTACTGGACAGATTGTAAGTTATGTTTAGACAACTGTAACTAATTGTTAATGTGGAAATTGGCTGAGGTTGTAAACACTAAAGAGTACTATAATTAGTCTAGTTTCTATAAAGTCTAAGTTTGTAATTTTTGGACGAGTAAAAGTTAATCTTTATGATTTTACAAAACTGAAGTGCAAATCTGAGTTGTGAGACCTGCTGTTAAGTTGTTTTTTAATTAGCATATCTCATGAACTACAAGACCAAATGGGTTGGTTCCACTTCTGGAAGTTAACTTGTTGAGTTAAGAACCTAACCCAATTGGTCTTGCATTAATTAGATTTTTCATTTAACGGGAATAACAAACAACATTCTGTTGCGCATGAATTTGACTGTTGTGAGTTTGCTGTAATGTTTTGATCATTGTGAGAAATCTATGAAGAATAAAAATACAATAAAATATGTTCTGGAAACCTAACTCATGTATGTTTTTGTGACGATTTTTGGTGAATTAATTGAGATGCTATGATCTGTTGAATAGAGTAATCTTTCAAGTAGAATTCTGTCTTGATGAAACTAGCTGCTGAACTTTGTGAAAATACATGAAACGTGCTAATTGCTAGATAATTGTTATGTTTTGACCAATTTGCCCTTGCGGGGAATAATTGCTAGTAATGTACACTATTAATACTTGACACGTAAATAATTGTTCACAACATGTAACGTATCACAAATGTGCTTGTTAAGTCACACACGAGTCACAAACGAAACACGAAACGTATCTTGTGCATAGGAATTATGTGTCGGGTCTAGAGACTCGATAATAGTTCCGACTCTTAGAAAATCTCCTTGTTTTTATAGAACGCTAGTGGGAGTTTTCTGTGACGCGCATCACTTGGGTGACTTGTTTTTGGGAATTCTTCGCAAACAGTGAGTTTCACTTTCCCCTTTTAAACTTTTTAAACGCTTTTCACTTGGGGGAGATAACATACTCCGAAACGCTTTTAGATTTTGTTATGAAATTATATATCACTTGTAAAGGCTAAGTGGCAAACAAAATAATTGAAGTCCTTCACACATCAAACCGTTTAGTATTGGAAAATAGCGAGTCATTGTTGAGTAGTACTACTGGGTTTGACAAACCCCACCCAACGCTAAGCTCGACTGGAGGTCGAGTGGGTGTAATCTTGGCTAAACACATTACCATGGTCGAGATAGACCTGGTGGCAAGGCACATGATAAACAGTCAGCTTCGGTGTCGAACACTTAGTAATACTTGCTTTATAGGCTAGCTACCTATAGATATATAATTGATTTAACACTATCTGGTAACGCTAAACGCAAAACGCTAAACGCAAAACGCTAAACGCTTTATTTTATATAAACTTGTGAACTCACCAACCCCGTGTTGACACTTTTAGTATGTTATTCTCAGGTAGCCGAGGCGGGCGCGCGGTATAGGATCATGCATTGTTTTGAACACTATTGATTATGCAAACTTGTTTTAAACTGTTACTATGTGGGTTTTTAAGTCGTCCTGCATGGCGCAACCCTTGGTCTATGTTTTTACGCTTCCGCACTTATTTACACTTAAATGTTTTCGTGGTTTAAAAACTTTATTTATGGTTTTATTATAACTAATGATTCTGATCCTGTTAGTTCACACCCTCTGACGGTAAAACTCCGTTAGTGGATTTTGAGGGTGTGACAGTTTCCTTGTCTATAGCCTTAAAAAGACTTATTTAATTAAAAAGGTCAACTCAAACATAACCCATATTTTAAAACAGATAAAATTACGTCAACCCAAAACCTAAATATTTTCTAAGTGTGTTCATGTCATGTGATGAATTGTCACCCCTAATGTTAGTATGCACTATGCACCATCATTTAAGTTGCATTATCATAAAACACTTACTCTACATGTAAGGTAAAAAATCATAATTGATCACTCTAACAATGGACTCATGGATGACTTGAAAACTAGAAGATTCAACAATATATACATATGTATAATTCGACAGTGGCAGAGCCACATTCAAGTCATCGGGTTCGGTCGAACCCGGTCCATTTTCAGTTTTATATATAACTTATAGGTATGATTTAATGAGCGAACCCATTTTTTTCGGCGAACGAATCTAGTGTCACGAAATCTCTGGAAACATTTCACCGTTCGCTGGTGAAATAACAAAAACTTGCATTTTAGAGAGAGACAATGATGCCGTTTTCTTCAGCTTTGAGTACATGTCATTTAATTTTAGGGTACCAATGGAGAATAAGATGGTATGATGAGAAGTCTTGTCAATTTCTTTGCGATCACAAAATATATGTCCAGACAAATATTATTTTAATTATAATAATTTATGTAGCATCGTATTTTGTTTAATAGTTGTCATCATTGATCTATATTTATTTTTGTTATTTTGAACGGCTAAAATATTATTATAAAACTCCAATGCCTAGCAAGAAGCTTGAAACGGAGGAATGTACAACACCAAACATCATTTACCTAACTATCTATATAATTTCCTACCATGAAATCTTACGTGTCGCTCTCAGGTTGTTCCCACCATTCTCTCGAGCCACCAGATTTCTTGATTTAAATGGAGATTTCTTATGCATTTGACCCGAATCGCGGGTATGGTTCTTACCAACCCCATATAGTCTTTAAATGAGTTATAACATCTCATTTATTTGTGAACCTCTTTCATAATCAAACAATAATTTTCACGGGTCATGGGTCTCACCAAACCCGGATAACCTTTAAACGGGTTATAACATCTCATTTATTTGTGAAATAACCCCTTAATCATCAAAGAATAATTTCCACGGGTTATGGGTCTTACCAAACCCTAATAGCCCTCAAATGGATTATAAGATCATATTTATTGGTAAACACTTTCACTATCAAACCCTAATTTAATTTATCTTCTTTACATGTTCTCCGTTGCTGGTCTCTCATCTCTATCGCCTGTTAACTTCCGATACTACCCATTTCGTCACCTACATCAACTGCTTTCAAGTATTTTGAGTTAGGTTTCTATTAAATATATTTCTGTTTGGCTCATATTTATATTTTAAAAGACTTCAAGAGACAACGAGCTAAACTATAGTATTTTTTATGAAAGTGATAACAGTGAATACTTTTAAACAATGAGTTTACTCTATATTTATATTATCATATACATTAGTAATATTCAATAAAATTAATCATAATAAGTAATGCATGTTAAATGGTTTCGTTGGTTTAGAGTTGTTTGGTATTTAATTAACTTCTAATTTTTTTCAGAGAGTGATTAACGTGTTGGGCTTAATATATATTGGATGACTATGTTGGATTTAAATGAACAAGAAACAATATGATGGATGCACGTGGGCTGCATAATTGGGCTGGAATTAAAATCAAGATTTGGGTCATCCAAACTCAACCCATGTGAAGATGTAAACGCAACAGTTTGAAGGAATAAATATTGGAAGAGGTCGAAAAGAAAAAAAATCCTACTGGGCACCCCTGTGGTGGACGGTTGACTTGGAGGTCAACACAAAATTGGAAGGGGGCCCTGTTCAACGAGAGCACGTCAAACAAAGAAGCTGCCTAGCACCTCAAGCTCGCTAGCACGTCAAAAAGTCTCACGACAAAAGTGAATTATTCAAGCAAGCAGGCTGCTCAATTAATTTAAGCAGGCTAGTAGCTCAATCATATTTATTTCTTTTTACGATGAACCGCAATATATATTTAATCTTTGTTTCATTCATAATTATGATTGGCTAAACTATTAGACTGTCTGGGTTTGGATGATTACTTTGTAGATTCGTTTTATTTTTGGTCTTGGATTATTTATTGATTGGTTCATGTTTTGATAAACTTTTTATTTTATTTGGAGTGGGATGCATATGCGTATTTGGTATTAATTTATTATCAGTTTTTGTTCCATATGCGTCTTTGTGAACGTCTTTCATGTATGGATGCATATTAGGTTACTTACTGTGTGTTTGTAACTAGTTTATGGTATATAGTTAACGTATTCCATAGGAACGATAATTGAGAGTTTAGAGATACCTTATATTCTGCCACTTGAGAGACCGGGGGGTAATTAAGTTTCGTTTGTTTTGGTCTGTTGCGGGTTTGGGTAGTGATTGCACGGGAGTGAGTTACCCTAGATTCCTTTAGATTCTTACAGATCCGAATTATAACCGAATTAAATAGAATACCCCTTTAAGCCTTAGGGTATATTGTGATTAGAGATACCGGGAGGTGATTTAATCTTTGGGTACCTTAGCATAGTTAGGTAAGGTGAGACCGGGAGGTGATCCAAGCCATTAAACCGTTGAGCTTTACATGATATTTAGGGTTCTTATGTATTGTTGGTGAGACCGGGAGGTGATCTAGCGTACTTTAGTTATTCCTTAAGTGTCATATTTTTAGAACCCAATTATCTATCATAAATCCAGTTCCGAAAGTTTACGAGTTGACTAGTAGGATTCCTTGCCTAGGTAGTTGTTTCACCCTATTTGAGTTCCAGTCCGATTTGTCCGTGTCTAGTTTTTGTGTCAGTTATAACTGAAGTATTATTTAGTTTATTGTTAATAATTAAAAAAAAGACAAAAATCAATAAAATTAATTTATTTAAGTTATTAGTCAGAGTCTAGTTTAGGTGTCGTCAGTGTCCTTTGGGTTCGATATCCGGACTTCATTAGGCTTTACTACAGTCGATAGGTACACTTGCCTGTCTAGTGGTCTAGCATTAGGAGAGTCTAGGTTTATAAATTTAAAACTAGAGTGTATAGGTTAGGTTAATATTTTTAGTAGACCGTTTTACACATCAAGACCTTTTGGTCTACTCGAGCAACCACCGATTCCCGTTTGGAAATGGGAAGACATTGCTATGGACTTTATCACTAAATACCCAACACCCAAAAAGGCAACGATAGCATTTAGGTGATCATCGATCGTTTGACCAAATCTACTCATTTCATTCCGATCCGCAAGAAGTATTCTATCGAGCAGCTTTCTCAAATCTATGTTCGGGAAATTGTGTGCCGGCACGGTTTACCATTGACTATCATTTCTGATCGCGATGCTCGTTTTACCTCTCATTTTTTGCATTCACTTCAAGCAGCCTTGGGAACTCGTCTCGATCTTAGCACCGGTTATCATCGTCAAACGGACGGTCAATCCGAGCATACGATTCAAACACTCGAGGATATGCTACGAGCTTGTGTTCTTGATTTCGGTGGGTGTCACACCCTGGCTTAGGGCCTAGACATATGACCAATAGTTGGTACTTTTTTTGTAAATATATCAGAGTTGCAGTTTATTTTTAGCGAAAGAATTTGGTTAAAATAAAATATTAATTTATTTGAAAACTTCTTGGATAATAAATACCCAAGTGTTTGATTTATAAAGCTTGTTGAAATACCGTTTGAAATATTTTAATAAATTAAAACTGAGCCATCATTACCTTGCGAGCATCTAACTTCATGAATGTCTTGCTACCTGTACTAATCTGTGTTCCCTGAAATCTGAGGAAAAATACGTCAGCTATATGCTGGTGAACACGTACGACTTTATAAAATATTTGAATGACAGTACAATACAAATATAGTTTTCTTGACAAGCTAAGCGGAAGCATTTCTACTTCCGATATATGTAACACTGCCCTATACACATAACGGTATTCTCCAAGCCACAAGGCCCTGAACAGAGAACTAGTCATGACCGTTTAGCTCGCGGCTACCTCGCCTTTGATTGATGGATTGAGCTTAACAGTTATGTTTGGATCCAGACACATGCATATTCGGTCTGAGTTGATTTTATTCTCTATTTTGTATTATAACGTTTTAGAGATCATGTAATCTCATGAAATCATTGACTAAGACAAACACCCGTTTATCTTGTCGAGTATAAATATGTTTTGATTGATTGAAAAGGTTAACGTATTCACCTGTGATCATCTGTTCTGAAGGATATAGTGATTTCGTTTGAAACCTTGACTGTGAATGAATGATTGATTGACTGACTGATTGATTGATTGATTGACCTATAATAAAATAGGTATATATAATTATCCGGATCGTCTTTTGATCCGACTATAGACCTTTAGTCTAGTTTTGATAGCTTTAAACCTTGATTGATCATATGTTTTAATAAAATATTTAAACCTGTAGTCTTTCTGTCTTATTGACTAATCATATGCTGAGTTTCTTCTTCATGAATAAACATCTATAATATGTTTCTTCTTCAAGAAGAAACATTCATTGATTCCTACCTTTGTATGTAAAATATTATGTTTCTTAATCAGGAAAAAACTATATTCCTTGTATATACAATGTTACGTTTCATAATTGCGAAGAAACTATATATCCTTATGAATGTAAACTTTGTGTTTCTTAATTGTGAAGAAACATTACAATAATCCCTTGCATGTTTAAAGCTTATGTAAACATAATTATGATCAAGGTTTGGGCTATATCCCTGACTATGGTCTAAGCCATGTAATATAATAAAATAATGACTTAGGCAGAACCCCTACCTTACGCGGGTATTCGAAGTTCTATTACTTAAGATTGATCGAGCAGCACCTCCACTCTCTATCGCGTTCTAGAGCTTAGACTGTCGGAACCTCAGAGCTTGGTACGCACTACGATACTCGGTACGTAAAACGATGCTTGGCACGCAAAACGAGGCGACAGATGGTGGTCGTCATGTTGTGCACGTACTTCGAGATAGATTGCCGGGTTATTTTCGGGTGACACGTACTTCGAGGTATCGTCGATGTATGTCACGGATTACGAGGTGATGATTTTCGGGTCGGGGCACGGAAACCGAGGTAGAGAGAGTAATTCTAGAGAGAGAAAGGATTTTGGGTGTGAGAATGAATGAGCCTTAAGCCCCCCTTTTATAGCTGATTTTGCAACCCATCGCGATACGCGATGGGTATTGGAAATCCTTTAGCGTATCACGACGCCGCATTTTCTTTGGCGCCATACCACAAGCTGACACGTGTCTGCTGACTCACCAAGGTCCATCGCGATACGCGATGACCTGTGTTCTGGGCTCATCGCGTAGCGCGATGGGAACCTGAATCCAATCTTTCACTTTTGGTCCCTTGTCTTTTGGTAGCTTTTTAATTCTTGGTTTAACTCCCATTGTCCAAAAATGCTAAGGCGGCTCTCGGCGATGCGAGCGTGCGAAGTGCAAAGTGCGCCATCAAAGCGCCACTTTGCGCCCATCGACCGAGCCCGTGCCCGTGCGCGTGGGCGTCCGGTGCTTCGCACCCTCCGCTAGGACCACTGGGTGCATGCTAGGCATAAAAGAATATTACTATGGAATTTTCTCTCTTTATAAAGAGCTTCCAAATCTTTACCACTTTCCATGTGGGATGGATTTTAACTTTCTTATTTATACCCATGTGGAATGCTTCCACTTTCTTACATCTGTCAATGTGGGATGGAATTTCCTTATTCCATATATTTAACATGAGATGACTTCATTTATGGGATATTTTTATTTCCTTATAGAATGTTTATATTTTCCTTATTTAAATTTTCTCATTACTTATTTTAGAGAATAATTTTGATACTTCAATTTAACTAAGTTGTCAAATTTGGACCAAAATTTTGGGGATGTTACAGTGGGAATTGGGATTCTCACATTCCGTTCATCGAGTTTTCCTTTAACAATAGCTATCATTCTAGCATTGATATGGCTCATTTTCAAGCTCTTTAAGACCGTAAATGTCATCTCCGATTAGTTGGAACGAAATCGGTGAAGCTCAAATCACGGGACCCGAAATGGTCCAAGAAGGTACCGATGTGATCGATCAAATCCGTAAGAATCTCCTTGCCGCTAGAAGTCATCAAAAGAGTTACGCCGACAAACGGCGAAAACCGATCGAATTTAATGTTGACGATCTTGTCCTTCTGAAAGTATCTCCTTGGAAGGGGTTAGTCCGTTTTGGAAAGAAGGGTAAGCTAGCTCCTCATTTTGTTGGTCCTTTCAAAATTCTTGAACGTGTTGGGAAGGTAGCTTATCGACTCGAATTACCGCAAGAACTTGCTGGTGTTCATCCGAAATTTCATGTTTCAAATCTAAAAACTGCTTAGCCGAGGGTAATATCCATATACCCCTCGACGAAGTGCATGTCAATGAGTCGATGATCATGGTTGAACGACCCATTGAGATCATGGATCGCAACGAGAAGAAAATCAAGCATAGTCGTATTCGGTTAGTCAAAGTTCGATGGGAATCACGGCGTGGCGCGAAATTTACTTGGGAACAAGAAGACACAATGAAAGAGAAGTATCCACACTTGTTTGCATCATCGTCTTCGTCTTAATTTCGGGACGAAATTTTCTATAAGTAGTAGATATTGTGACATTCGTCAATTTCGGGTCTCGATTTGTATTCGTTTTGTAAACTTTTATTATGTAAACCAACCCGTTTTGTAAACCGACACTTTGGAAATAATCAAAATGATGGATTTTATGTTGCAATATTGTTTTACACTTGTTGGGTCTTGAAAACATTCATTTCGGTCCTTAAAACGCGTAATAGTCACTTAAAACGAACTCCAGGGGTCAAAACTGTCATTTTTCAAAGTTGGAACTATCTGGCCACCACCCCATCGCGATACACGATGGGGGAGGCTCACCTTCGTCGCGTAGCACGATATGCTGCAGATTAGCAGGTCGTTTATTTTGTTGTTTTGTGTTTGTTTTGGTCCCCTTTGCATGCAAATACTTGTTATTATCACTCATCTTTGACCCAACTACTTCCCCTATATATACACCACCATTCTCATCCATAATTCCCTGCTACAACTCCAATTTCTCTCTCAACCATTAAATATTCAAGGTTATTTTCTTAAGAGTTCTTGAGTGTTTGACTTACAAAGTCAAACTGAGTTTAATCTTTCATTATAATTTGTTTATCTAACCTTATTAATACTTGTTTATGGTGGCACAACATATATGTAATATAATACCCCTTGTTACCTTTGGTAGTTACTTCTCCGGCTCCGGTCGGTGAGGTTTCGGACCTCGTAAGGCAATGCTTCATAGAGAACTTCGTGTTCTTGATATATATATACTTATCTAACTTTATTATTGCTAACTAACCATGCTTAACTTCTGCTCATTTTAGTTTGTTAGTCACATGTACAAGTCTTGGGTATGTGGAGACCATCTATGAACTCATTGTGAGATGGAAACCGAACCAAACCGAACTTTTGTTAAAAAAGACTTGTTGTTGAATTTTTAGTTGTAGAGCTTAAATATTTTCATTTGTACATTATTATTATACAAGAGCTATGATATATGGGTATGTGGAATCCATCTATGAACTTATTGTGAGATGGAAACCGAACCCATCCGATTTTTACTCGCTTAAGACACACAAGTGTATTTTTAGCTATCATGACTTGTATATTTATTTAAAAATAGTTTACAAACTGATTTTAATTATTTCCTTAAGTACTTGGAAATGTTAGATCCAAATTGATCTCATAACTAAGTTTGGACCGACAAAACCAAACACTCGCTTAACGTACGTTGTTAGCTCTAAAACAATAGATAATACTTGGTTAAGTCTTACTTAATTTTTTTGAGTTATCTCATAACATGAAATATTTTGGAAAGTTGAATTTGGGTTTGACCATTTGTCAAGACCCGAACCAACAACCCGAACACTCGTTAAAGACCCGTTTTAGTATATTTGTCCCAAAGTAACTTGCATTCTTGCATTTTACCCACCTTATTACTTAACAAAGGTTAAGTAAATATTAAGGTTAGATACTTTAACCCGGTTTCGAGTAAACTTACATTTTTAAAGGGTTATTATTATTATATTGCAAATAGTTACATTTTAAACCTTGGAACTTTAATTGTTTACATTTCTCAACATTTTTTTTATTTAAAGACTTTCAAAACAACCTTTCTAAACCCGTCGTTCCGGCAAATCTCCAAATTATCAACTTTCAAGTTTATTACTTGAACGTGAGTACTTTCATACCCCGTTTTCTATCTTTTATTTTGGGGGTGACATTTCATACTTATTCAACTAAATGTTTTATTCTTGAATCTTAAACCACAAATGTTATTGTATACTTTACTTAAATACTTGCTCGATTTGGTGTTTTATGATTATAGGCCTATGTGTTTATTGTTTTTGGTTGGTTGAATCTATAAATCCTAGACTACTTGGCATCCCTTTGTAGCAAGGTGTCGTTACGTAATGCAATTAACGATAAATATTAAATCCTAGACTATTTGGCATCCCCTTATAGTTAGGTGTTGCTAACGTAATTCTATTAGAGATTTTATCCAAATTATTTTTTTATTTACTGTTTCGTATACTAGTTTTGTGGATCTTTCTTACTATATCTATATGCTCAAACTTATGAATTGCTCACCAACCTTTGCGTTGATAAACTTTATTTTATGAAATGTTACATGTTTACATCTTGGTAGATTATGGATGCTTGAAGAAAACGTCACAAATACCTTTAGGATATTAGCAAAAATGAACAATATTTGATTTGTTATATTTTGTTATTTTTTGTTACAACTTGTTATGAATATTGTTATGTGACATTTTCGATGATGTGAAATGAAATAAGTTTATTAAATATTTTCACTTTAAATAGTGTCATGTGCTTATGAGCAATCGTTACACCTCGACATGTTCCGTCGCCTTTGGTCGGGGTGTGACACTAAACGTCTCAATTGAAAATACCCAAACGCAAAAAAAAATATAATAACAAACTAATATATATGTATTAAATTAAAACAAACTACGTTAAAAAATAAAATAAATCATCATAAATAGCAAAACGATTAAAAACAAAAACTTAAACAAACTCCCGTAACACGGGAGGATCAAACTAGTTTTAAATGTACAAATACACAAACTCGCCCAATCAAGTTCCTCTCGTCACCCCCTATTTTTATCCATAAGAATATACTCCTTTAATTTTGACTTTCCCTGTCATCATTTTAAAAAAATATATTCGAACTAATCGTATGTGTATCAGTTATATGAACAATGCTTGCATTTTTTATATTGAAAATAATTTCTTTCTGATAGTTGTGGTCGAAGATTTTATGATTCGTTTTCAATACATGAAAACGCATATGGAACAATTATAATATGTAAACATTTTTATTTAATTTGGCTTTGTATTTTATTTTAATGTTTACGGTGTACTTCGGTTATGGTTATGATATTGCATTTTATT
This sequence comes from Bidens hawaiensis, assembly GCF_021521415.1. NCBI lineage: Eukaryota > Viridiplantae > Streptophyta > Magnoliopsida > Asterales > Asteraceae > Bidens > Bidens hawaiensis. The sequence goes on along the minus strand of NW_027505455.1, from coordinate 21,317 downwards.
TATTTGCCCGAAAAATTCCGAACCCATATGAAAAAATTAATGGCTTCGTCACTGTAATTCGATGGTAAATCAGCCGCATATGTCAACACCAAATGTATCCTTCCATAAACATTCAAGACACAATCAAGCAAAGGTTCAATCAAGTGTTATGAAACTTAAAAGTAACTAACCATCACTCAAGCTTCTGGAATATATATAAATATATATACTCAAAACTCAATCATGCCCAGTAAAATCCTACCGACAGCAAAGCTATAAGTAGGGTCTGGGGAGGGTGGGATGTAGGCACACCGTACCTCTATCCAAAGGAATAAAGAGGTGGCTTCCAGAGAGACCCTCGGCTCTAAATATATATATATATATATATATATATATATATATATATATATAAAAATATATATATATCTTAATCTTAAATATATATATAAACGAAAGCTCCTTAAATTTTCTCACGCCATTATATTGCTTTATTTTTAAACTAGCTTTAGAAACTCGTGTATTACACGGGATAAATTAATATATAAACTATAATGAATAATTTAATACAAATAAAAAAAAAGATAATTGAGTCTATTTATATTATGTAAAAAAATGTATTATAAATATAGTCGTTTTATATCATCAAATATATTTGAATTTTAAATTGAGAATGAGTTGTTATACCATCGGTATACAACAATGTTGTAAAAGTATGATTACAAGGTCGAGTACTCGCTACAAAGTATGTCACCGATGCGAGTTTCTGTAAATCCGCCTAATTACTAAAAATAAGTCAAATGTGGTCAATCTCAGCCACAACCACATCTTATCAGTGAACTTGGACCATATTGACTCAAAAAAATAAAACATAGCTCGTAATTCAATAATATTAAATAACAAAATTTCATTTTTTAATTAATGATTAGTGATTTTTAAAATATTTTATTATTTAAAAATGTATTTCTTTTATTTATATTAATATTCACCTATTTTGGTATAAATATTAGTAACTTATGATATTTGACATATATATAATATCCAAAAATTCATTATTTTTATATTTACCATGTCCGAGTACTACCCGAGTACTCCGAGTACACCCAACTCCCCAGTCGGCCGCCTAGGGTCTCCTAGCGACTTTTGCAACCTTGGTATACAATAATGTAGCTAAAGTCTTTCACAAAAATGTTCTATATTCCATACCCGGTCATAGGCAAAAAAGACACCAGATTTTCCTTTTTGAATAGCTTTCATGTTGTATAAACAATGTTGTTCAACTATCACAATAGTCTTACAATAAATTTAAAAATTGGAAAATTTGTCTATGATTTTAAGACTGAAGTTTTAAACCTGAATATTTGTAAAAAAATTAAAAAAAAATATTATAGTTTTCTTCAATATGAAGTTGTCTCAAAAAATTAAATGTTAATGTACTCTTTAAACATAAACTCTTTTATATATACATTTCAATTTTAAAGAAAATATATTTATGACATGAAATTATTATATTAATATTTTTTTTATATTAAGTATGTTTAGAATATAATTTACGACATTAATAATTCAATCAACGGAGATTGACCAATTAATACGATATGTTAAATTTAATATCAATACTATATTTAGAACCAAGACTTTTTTTCTTTTCCATCAATAGAAGATAATATAAATATATTGGTGAGAATTTGATAGTGAGAATTAACCTCAGAATGTCATGTGTCCAGAATTATTTCTTTTATTATTATAGGTAGTTGAAGGCTTCTCATGCATTTGACTCGAATTCATGAGTATGAGTCTCACCAAACCCAGATAGCCCTTAAACGGGTTATAACATCTCATTATATTAAAAATTAATCTAATATAATATTTGATATGAAAATCCTATAAAATAAGGAAATACTAAAAATTAATATCCATTTAAAAAAATATTATTTATAATTAAGAAACAATTTTATAGTAAAAAAAATAAGTGGGTCATGGGTCTCACTAAACCCATATAACTTTTAAACCTGGTATAATATCTCATTTATTTGTGAAACCTTTTTATCATTAAATCCTAAGTATATTATTAACTTTTCTACAATAAATAAAACTAAAATCCAAAAATATATATAAACATTTAAACGAATAATGTAAAACAACATATGAGGATGCAAATAAATTACAATACATGTTGCGCGCAAAAAAAAGGAAAAGGAAAGAAAAACTCTATAACTAAGAATCTTAATCTTAAATATATATATATATATAAACGAAATTTTTAAAAACTCTCTGGTTACTTCTTACATTCTTTCAAGCCACCGGATTGTTTTATTTGTAAATGAAGGTTTCTCATGCATTTGACCTGAATTTATGGGTATGGGTCTCACCAAACCCAGATAACCTTAAACGCGTTATAACATCTCATTATGTTATAAAATAATCTCACCTTGATATGAGAATCTTATAAAATAAGGATATACTGAAAATTTATATCCAATTTTTTTAAGAAAAAGATATAATTTATATTAAGTAATAATTTTATAGTAAAAAAAATAAGCGGGCCATGGGTCTTACCAAACCCGTAGCTTTTAAACGGGTTATCACATCTCATTTATTTGTGAAACCATTTCATCATCAAACCATAAGTATTTTATTAACTTTCTTACAATAAATAAAATTAAAATATAAAAAAGAAAAATATTAGATCACGAAAAAGAAACAAAACCCCCGTAATACGAGAGATAAAAACTAGTATATTTATATTTTCTTTAAAACTCTTATAAATTAGTTTCATTTAACTTTTAGGATTGGATTATGCACATAATCAAATGTTTATGTGCATTAATAAAAAAGAATTATTGAGGAAGAGTTTTAACAACCAATGAGCTATAGCTCAACTGATATTGAAGGGGACGTTTAGAATTGGATGAAAGCTGCGAAGTCTCAAGTTTGAATCCGATCTCAACCGGGTTTTACCTTAGTAGGCCTTTGAGCTGTGAGTTTTTACCGAAACATGAGATGGTGGTAGGCTTTTGTCATTAGATTACCTTGGGTAGTCAAGCTTTATTCGCTCGCTGATTGTTAAAAAAGCGCTTTAACAATCAATATTTGTTCAGTTTTGATAAAAAAAAAAAATTAATAAAAAGATACAAACGTAAAACATAATATTACAGGGACTATAGATGAATAAAACAGAATAGTAGAGGTACCATTTAGTAACATTATATCGTATATATCTCTCCAACACCCGTCTACCCAAATTCAAGACTTTGGCGTTTCTAGGGCAAAGATTCAATCAGGTTCTAAACTCCTCGTTCGATTTTCTTTTTTCTTGATTAATTCGATTCCTCATATACAACTGTGTTTGAATTGTTTTTTAATTATTGTTTATGTTTTGTATTTGCAGATTTTAAGCTGCGTTTAATTTGTTCCGTTAATCCGTCTGGTAACTTCGATTCTTCAGTTATAACGAATTTTGTGTAAATCTTGTTATTTTATTGTGAAATGATGCTTAATAATAATTTAACATCTGTGTTGAATTATTCAGTTTTTATTGTTCTTTGCTCGTTTATGGTTTTTTAGGGTTTAATTTTCATATTTTCGTAATCGATTTTAGCTGAAACAATTTTTTTGTAACGTCTGGTTTAAATATGATTTTGCCTTTTAAAAGGAATATGAAATTAGGTAAAAGTATTAGGGTTTGATATATATTTTGTTTTGTTTAATTTCATGTTATATCTAATGGCTGCAAGTTTTGATTTGGTGATGGTGGTTTTGTTTTCAGTTTTGCACTATGGGAAAGAGGAAGTCCAGAGCGAAGCCGCCACCCAAGAAGCGGATGGATAAGCTCGACACTGTCTTTAGTTGCCCCTTTTGCAACCATGGAACCAGTGTCGAATGTCGCATGTAAGCGTTTATTCTTTATTATTTGATTTATTTTTGGATTCTGGCATGTTAGTTAGGAGATATCTAATATGATAAGAACTGAGAATCTGAGATGGTAAAATTAAGATAGTAGGTTTGATTCGAGATAGGCTAGTATCCAATTACAAAGGTGACAAGATGTAATTTGATAAATACAACATCGACATAAACCCTAACACTAATCTATACGGGTACTACAGTCCCACGATTCTCTTTTCTATTTATGGTAACTGATTAATTGAGTTGACCCTATTTCTGGTCTGTTTAGTTGAGTTAACCTGCTTTGTGGATGTGTATCAGCATTAGATACTGAATGTTAGAATCAGATATCAGCTGTAAAATACAAGTTTTGGTAGATAGTGTCTGGTGTATGAAGTTGTAACAATCAAACATCAGTTATATGGCCAACAAGTTCTATTTTTTGAAGAAGCCGAAAGGACATTCTATGAAATTAGAATTTTTTTAGTTAGGAGCAAAGCTGTAAAAGTATACCAAATTAGGTTAAAAGAAGGTTTAAGTGATTTTCTTTTGCTCTTTGATAAGCTGGAACGAATCACTTGATCACTAAATTATCAGATTCTCTCATTCATTTGCAACTCTTTATGAATCAAAAGTTGGCAGTCGAACATCAAAATAATTACTTCTAGCTGTTGACATAAGCCATATATTTTCTACCCAACAAGGCGGATGCTTCAGATCCTGCTTGGACAAAACGGAAGATATTGTCAACAAATAAAAGAATGTCTTGTTCATTAACATCTCGAAAATATTCCGCCATAGTTAGGGCAGTCAAACCAACCCTCATACGAGCTCCCGGTGGTTCATTCATTTGACCGTAAACTAGAGCTACTTTTGATTCTGCAATATTTTTTTCATTAATTACTCCAGATTCTATTTGTTTTTTGTTTTGATTTCAGTGATATGAAGAACTTGATTGGTGAGGCGTCTTGCAGAATTTGCCAGGAAAATTTCAGCACTACTGTCACAGGTATCACTTTTGTGTTCTCTGTTTTGGGTACATTAAAAGTTATACTTAGTTACAAATTTTCTTGATTTGGTACATGAATATATATTTGTTTAATCAAAATCATCTGTTAGTCACTAATTTTGTTTTTCTTGTTTTTACTTGCAGCTTTGACCGAGCCAATAGACATGTAAGTTAAACTTTTTTACTCTCTCTCTCTCTCTCTCTCTCTCTCACACACACACACACACTGCCTGTGTTTCACTCACTGATGGTGGAATGTTGAAAACTTGTGCAGATATAGCGAATGGATTGATGAATGTGAGCGTGTTAACAACGTTGATGATGATGGGGTTCCAGTTGAAGATGATCCTGATTATAGGAACTGAATATGAGTGCTTAGAGAAATCTACTTATGCACTTGGGTATTATGTTTGGTTTTGTATTAGATGAACCTGAGACCTTATTATTACTATGTTTAAGTGGAACTTAGATTGGGAACCTGTTAAAAAGACCTAATCTTATGAATTTTATAAATAAACAAGTTTGTAAATATTAAGTTGTATTATCTTTTGATTGTGAGTTTGCTTCTGTGAGGTAGAATTGATCATAATGTGAGGGTTTGGTTGGGAAACCGAACTGAACTAATTCCGTAAGTTACAGAAACCCAACCTGACCCTGAACGGGATAGATGCCTATTCTCCTCATGACAGATTACAGTGATAGTATTACTATAATCGTTATGAATACCGTAATAAACTATAATCATTAGGGTGGGGTGGGGGTGTGTAATCTTGATTTGTGGGTTGGGTGGTGCAATTTGAACATCATGATGTGTTTCATAGTCAACAAAATATACTTCTTTTGAGTTTCTATAAAAAATGCTAGCTGATTCTGAAAGATTTGACACTGACCTGCAAAATACAAGATCGGACGTTAATACTGTCAAAATCTCATTCGTTCGTACATTCTTGGCTTAGGCTTGTAACTTCACTTCCTTTAAAACCTTGCCGCCTTTTTTTAGCAGAAGCTAAGCGTGCTGAGAAAGTTTGCTTCTGTCAGCCTTTATGTGCAACCGTCCGCCAGTAGCAGAAGATAGGGTTACTGTACATAGTTCTTACGGAAGCTCTTTTTTAACAGTCAAGTAGTGCATTGTATCTTATCTTATAGCCTGGCCCTTTTTAATTCAGTAGATAGAAGAAAGTATTAGATAAGCGAATGCTGATGTACAATTACGCTAACTATTTTAGTTAGCTGTTACATGATAATCTATTGAATAGGAACTACATAAGCTCAACTTGATTCATGACAAGGGATGCAGATAATTTGAGAATAACTGTACCCTATTGTTGGCATTAGAGTTGTCGATCTTCGGATGAGACGTCAAATCTATCATACGAAGGATCCTTGGCGAGCAACACAAGTAATCACAAGGCTGAGAAGACACTGAAAGAACACGAAATTGTATTTTTAATGATTGTATCAGATAATGTACGAGCAATCACAAATGGAAGAACTCAGGATCTTATTTCAAACCAATTCTTTAAACGGAATACTGTCTTTCCTTTTATACCCTTATCAACGAAATTACCATCAGTGTAGAGTATGTTGTTGTGTTTCCTTTTATACACTCATAAATGAAGTTACCATCAGTTGAGGGGTTTTATTTTGGTTCTTGAGGTCAAGAATCCTTAAGGTTGTTACTGTACTAAGTAGTGAGAATACTATAGAGACTAATGTTGTTCAGTATGAATACAACAGGGACTTAAGTGGATGTTGATGTATAACTACCATAATTACTTTAGTTGGCTGCTACTTGAATTGTAACATAAGCTACTTAAGCTCAACTCTATTCATAATGAGGGTTACACATGACATGATTTGATAATGCTTTCTTGTGATTCTTATTCTTCTTAGTCTATCTTGCCACTCGTGGCCCGAATAGTTGCTTGAACGTACACAACTTTTGTGTTTGAAGGACGAAGAGAGAATCGTGTTGTGTAGGGTGCTTTAATAGAAGCGAAGGGTAGACATGAATACATGTGGTGCATGAACAACAAAGAGAGTGTGTGGAAACGTCTGATGTGCTTCGATAGAGATGAAGGGTAAATCTGGACAATTGTGATGTCGGTTACAAAGGCGAATAGACTAAAGTCTAAACCCTTTTGTTGCACATATAAATATTATATTTGTGTTCTTTTAGCATAAGAAAACAAGAGTTATTATATTGATGGTCTTTCTGTCATTCTCTTTTTACGAATTTAAAGCTGAATATCAATCAATAATTACTCTATGATGTAATTTCATAATAACTCTACCCATGTATATAATTATTTTACTCAATTCTCACAATTAGCACGTTAATTTCATTTGTACATTAACATGATATACTTGGTTGAGCTGCTATGAAAGTCAAATGCATCATCATGCATGACGTGAAAAGTCATCGCACGAGCGAATCCAACTTATAAAATTATTAGATTAGATGTGAAAAATCATCGCACAAGCGAATCCAACATATATTAAATTGGATGCACGAGCGAATCCAACATCTAAAATTATTAAATTAGATGCACCGTGTAATGAATTAGATACACATTTATGTCATATATATGCAAGAAAGCTATCAAACGTAAGTAACGACACATTGCAATTAAGTTAAACACACACTCGGCTTTATATTTAAATGTTTGATACAACTGACAAACCTATCGTTGCAAATCCCTTCAGGGCTTTCGGATTGAAAAAACCATTGTAGTTGCACACCGCTATTGTAATAACTAATATGAAATTTGTCAACGCTATTTCTTAAAATAATAATACTAATTCATAAAAATTAACTAACCTGGTTGTAAAATTTACAACCAGATTAAAACTCATAACAAAATATTCACACCACCCTTCACAAAAATTAAGCCAAAGAAGAAAACCATGATATCACCTTGTCAGAAATTCATATATATACTCTAACAGACCACAAGTTACATAAAGCTGCCAATTTGAGCACAAATTAGCACCAAACCAAAGTTCTATAACCTGGGCCAATCATATAACCTAAATATGGCAAAAACCAACACAATCTTATTGTTGTTGCCATCACCACCATCATCATAACAAGAAAAACCGGTCCAAGAAAACCAAAAATAAGTAAGCAACACATTTCACTTTTCATATACCATTTTCCAACAGTTAGAATCGTGCTTCCCCTAAAACCAAGCACTATAAACGCACTCGAGCTTGACTTTGACTTCAACTAATAAGATAAACAAGACTTAATAATACCTCTTTTAACGCTTTTACCATCAGGTCAAGTAGTAACCGCCAACATCATCTACAAGATAATTAAACGAATCAAGACCGTCATTTGGTGGGGTTGGGTCATTTAGTGGGGTTGGGTCATTTGGCGGGATCGGGTTCAAAACAGGATGAACAATTGACCCGCCATTGTTGTCTTTCAGATTGGCTTTTCCTCTTCCTTTACCAGACCTTTTGTTACCACTATTACTATTACTCTTGTTCTTTTCCAACTGAAACTCAGCAGTAAGTCTTCCCATTCGCTTTTGAAGATCAGCAACCGAATCATTTGCAGTCTTTCCCTTTGGAGTTTTCTTACAATCAACGAGCTTGAGTTCAAGTCTATACAAAGCACAAAGATCAGATTTGCTGATTTCATACTCATATAGATGCCATTCATACAACTTCATGGGTTGCGGGTCCATGTAATAGGATCTTTTTAGCCACCCAGATTCATTCATCAACTGTTTTCTAGATTCATGCCAACCACGCCCATTGTAATCTGGAAGTGATCTCTGTTTTCTGTTCCCACTCTCAAACGCCCTTCAAGGTTTATCGAAAAATAACCACTCACGTAGTGTTTCACCATCAAAAAATGAGGTATCGAAAAGCTCTGAAAATAAAATGACCAAGAAAAGAAGAACATGTAAGACATGCAATATATAAGATGATAATCACATGACAAGAAATGATAAAGGTTAACAGGTTGAGCCGTTTATGGGTAGATGAATCGAATTCAGGTTACACTTTATCTCTACCGGGTCAAAAATGAAGACTTTTTAATCTTTTTAGCTAAAATAGAAGCAGGTAGAACACACGGAACGAGTCAAAAGTCACCCAAAGAGCAAAAATATCCTTAACTGTTCTATTTCAAAATTTAAACCATCATTTTAATAATATAGTTTTTCAATCATACTTTAAACACCATTTATTTATAAAACTTAGGAAAAGGATAAGGGTTAGCTGTGTCAAAGCTCAAGTTCTGAAATTCAATTATCAGTTTATCACTATGATAATATAGTTTTTAATCCACCTTAACACACTTGTTATTTACAAAATCAAGAAGACTTTGCGAGTAGTGCCAAACCCAACTTGACTCATCTTGACCCGCACTAAAAATGACCCAATACCCAACCTGACCCAAGAAAATAAACAAAACTAACCAGGTGCATTCCATGGAGATTTAGCAGTCGCAGCCCCTTGACATTCTGGAACACCAACATCTTTCCCCTGTGATTTGGCACTAAGAGCTTCAAACAGCAAAGAATCCTTCAACTCAATACCTTTAGGCCTTAACACAGGCGTCATCCCAAATTGACCTTCACTTTGAGCAGTTGCAGCATGCAAGCCACTGCAATAGTCAGGAAACCACCCTTGAGCGGGCCTGTCAGAACACCACCCCTGTGCGGGCCTGGGGCAATCCCAAAGAGCACATTTTGGGCCCAAGAAAGCAAAAGGTGGGGGGCTTATTATGGGCAAAACACCAGTCATCTGTTGTGGTACATCATCCTCTCCGCCCATTCCATCCAACCCGCCACTAAAAAAGTTGTCCTCAAAATATTGAGGTAAATCACAAAAAAGATCATCCAATTGATTAGCAGCATCATCCATATTGTTAACCCCTGAAAGAGAACCCTCACTTTTCTTAAAACCTTGTTCTTGAAGCGTCTGAGTTGCTAAAAAATCCTGCAACGTTTGTTACACGTTCCATTAGCAACTATTCATTCATACACAAAAGTATTATTCAAAATCACTCACATTTTGGAAAGTTGCATTTTCAGCAGCTTTACGTCCATCAGGATCAGGTTTCAGAGCAGCTAACCCACTGGTTGCATCATCTTCTTCATCACACGGCCGTAAAAGCCTGCTTATATCTTGAGAAAAACTCCCCACACTACCACCCTGCTTCAACAAACAATCAATAATATTTTTACACATCACATTCGATACTGATAATTACAAGATCTTCAACTATTAACCTGTTGCGAAGACGACGCAGGCGAAGGTTGATTAAGTTCATTCTTCCACTCTTTAAGCATCTGAATCACCTGTTCTTCACGCACCTACACGTCCGTCCCACGGCTCTCCTTCCTGGCACTCTGCAGATCTATACACATAACCTGCAGATCCTCCACACGTCTCTTCGCCCTATCTATGATCAACTTCTGCCTTGCACTTTTCCCCATTGAATTACAGTACAATAAACCCTAATCCTTCGTTTATCACCGATCGCCTGTCACAGATCAACAACAGCAACCTTCAATTCCACAAAACCAAAACACATACAAATCGCAACAAGTTCAAAGAACTCAGAACCCTAATTATAAACCCTAGGGAAGAATAAGACGTTATTGTAACGCCCTGGAATTTGACTGGTAGACAAAAATCAAGGAATCATCGGAAACTATACACTTTGGGGTTCTGGACGATAAGTTCGGAACCCATATCATTGGAGAAATCTGCTTTTATCATTTGAAATGTTTATTTTATAAAACGACATTTACGCCTGGAAAATATTAATTTTTATGCTTTTGAAAAATAAAATGTTCTTATTTAAAAAAAAAAAAAAAAAAAGATTTTAAATAATTATTCGGAAAAATGGTTTATAAAAGTTTTGCTGAAAAAGTTTTAGTTTGTTTAAAAACTTATGAACTCGACTAGTCTTGACCCGTCGGTAGCCTAAACCCGAACCCGAGTCACCCGAGTATTTAAGCGGAAAATCAAGTATTCTTACACCATCTCTTTCATTTCCACCAACACTTCCCACCCAAACACTCCCACTTCTAGAGAGAGAGTAGTGAGAGAAAGTCATCCAATCTAAGATTCGAGTCCACCAATCTGTTTATCGTTGTTGTCGGTAAGATCTTCTTGAAAATCATACGTTTTTACAACCAAAACCCGCCCCGAATCGAGCAAAAACTCCGACTTTTGTGTCAAGTGTGTTCTTGGTCAAAAACCGTCATTTTTGGTGTCAAAATGCAAGCTTTTGTGTTTAAAAGTACTAGGAATCGATACCCCTTTCAATCCCGAGCATTTCCATGTCAAAAACTTCGATTTTGGGTCAAAAATCTGGAAAATCTGGAAAACCCGTGGGTATCTCCGTCGCCCAGCTTGAAGGAGTCGAATCAGACTCATTCGATCGAACCAGTCGATCGAATCAGTCCAGTCGATCGAACCAGTCGATCGAATCAGTTCATTCGATCGAATGTGTCGATCGAACCAGTCCAGTCGACCGAATAGGAAAGCAACCGAATGGTCTCCAACTCATTCGACCGAATGAGCTTCGTATTCGATCGAACGTCTGTCTATTCGATCGAATGAGTGTCTATTCGATCGAATGTGTTTCTATTCGATCGAATGTGTGTCTATTCGATCGAATGTGTTTCGATTCGATCGAATGTGTTCCTATTCGATCGAATCAGGTCAGAACCAAGCTGTTTCGTCTTTAAAACCTAGTTTTTGCTCGAGATCGTGTAAGGCTTACACTCTTAGACTTAAACTGCGTTGTTAACTTATTATGTCCTTGTCTAGACTTAGAGGATCGACGTTTGACAGCACCCGACCGCCCTAGCAACCACACCTAGTCAACAAGGTGAGTTCATAGCCCCCATTTTTCTTTTAAAGCCTTTCAAATCATTGGGGGTGAAAACATGGTAAATGTACACGTTTTGACAAAACACATTTATTCAAACATTACTTATCATAAACACTTGACAAATCTTTTGCAAACAATGAACATTGGGAAAACAAGTAATCATGGCAGGTTACGCGTACCTTAACTTTCTCGGAAGTTGTGTATGCATAATCAAATATTCAGGAGTAAATATGGGAATCACTCAGCGTTTAGGGAACATTGGACGTTTGGAAATCAAAGTCATGTACCCGTTATACTTTATCATGAAAACACATTATTCATTGGTCAGTCTTGTGATCGTGTGAACAGTGGCAATATAGGTCACAATAGTGCATAGGTTTGATCTCCAAGTGGTCGATTGGTAGACAGGCCGTCACTAGATGTGGGATTCTAAAGTGATCGATTTAGAATACACGTGACCTATGGGGTTCTTAAGTGTTCGATTAAGAATCCGAAGGATCTCTTAAGTGTTCGATTAAGGATCCGAAGGATCTCCTAAGTGATCGATTAGGAATCCAAGAGATACTAAAGTACGCTTTAGAATTCTCTCATGGTACCCAAAGTGATCGATTTGGGTTACCATCAAGGAAATCAAGTAGCATAGTGTGGTCTTGTGTGGGGTCGATGTCAGGTCTTGTGTGATCATTATGCATCATTATCATTTTTCATCATGGCATGGTTACATATGATTCTTGGGTATCTTATTCATATATCCTTGATACCGTTCCTCCTGCATGCATGGAAACAATAATTGGAATCTTTATACGAAACTCTTGCAGATTCAGTTGAGATGATAAGCATACCAAGCATAGTAGGATAAGTTGTAGGAGTGGTGGGTTAGCCGATGGTACACCCTATATATAAACCCCTACAACTTAGCCTAGTATGCTTGTGTAGGGCTTATCACTACAGTATTAGTTAACCTATGAATTCACTCATCTACTTTTTGTAGTTGACGTTTTATTACATGTTTTCAGGAAATGAAGCAGGAAGTAGCTAATAGCTGATAGAGGCCTTAGAGAGATGAAGGCTAGGCTAGGAGTTGTTTGGAAACTTGATATTTTGTATTAAAACAATTTGTTTCATGTTACCTGGATGATGTAATATTTGACAGTTTGGTTATGTTTATGCATTTAGACTTTTATACTATTGTGCTCAATCAATCACGACCTAGTCGCCACGCCTCGGTTTTCCGCCATTACGACCGGGGTGTGACAGATTGGTATCAGAGCCAATGGTTATAGGGAATTAGGAAACCGACCTAGACTATAACCTAGGACCCTTAACTCTAGATAATTCATGCATCACTATCACACGCCCACACTTATGTGCTTGCTATGTGCTTATGTGCTGCATCTTTAATTGTGTCTATCGTAGCGATGTATTCTTTGGCTATTCCTTATCCTGTTATTCTTATTCCCGGTATCATTCTTGCGCGTTCTTTTTCTTTTTCAGAATGCCTCCTCGTCGCTCGTCCGTTAATGCTGACCCTGCTGACCTCGCTGCCATCATAGCGCAGCAAATTGCAGCAGTTCTTCCGGGTCTGGTTAACAACCTAAGGCAAGAAGGAACCTCGGGTGCGCCACAAGCCCCAGAACCGAATCCTACTCTTCAGGCCGACAGGCTCTATAAGGCTTTTACTAACACTGGGCCTACGAGCTTTAATGGATCCGAGGGAGCTGCTGGTCTTCTCCAGTGGTTCGAGAAAGTCGAAGCTTCATTCAACATGTGCTCTTGCCCGGATGAACTCAGGGTCAAATTCGCGGCGAGTATGTTCCACAAACGGGCTCTCACGTGGTGGAATATCGAGATTAGAACCAGGGGGCGAGACGCGGTCTTAGCCTTGCCCTGGGCCGAGTTTGTTGAGCTAGTCACGCAGGAGTTCGTTCCGAGAACCGAACTCCAGAAATTGGAGGCTGAGTTTAGGGCGCACACGATGAAGGGCGCCGATCACATGAAGTACACGGAGAGATTTCATGAACTCTCCCTATTGGTGCCCCACATGGTTACCCCAGCTTCACGCGCTGTCGAGCAATACATCAGCGGTCTTCCGGACTCTATGAGGGGCATTGCGGTTGCAGTTGACCCCACTACACTTAAGGCAGTGATCGATCTCACTGCCCGTTTGACCAGGGAACAGCTCAGGTCCGGTGTTTTGCATCAGGATAAGGGCAAATCTTCCGATGGGAAAGCGAAAAAGGGGAACAATAGGAAGCGGAAAGCGACCTACTTAACTGCGATCACTGGTGCTACGCCTATCAACTCCATGGCCCCCGTTTCAGCCGCAACAGTTCAGGGAAGACCGAGAAAGGAATATACTGGGCCGCATCCCAAGTGCAACTTATGTTCTTATCATCACCCAACAAGTGAGTTGTGCCGCAAGTGCACAAATTGTGGACGATTCGGACACCTGGTGGAGCGCTGCAGGAGTCCTGGCAACCAACTGGCTGTGGGGAATGCTAACCCTCAGCCTAACCCTGCTCGAGGCTGCTTCGAGTGTGGCGCGATGGACCATTACAGAAATCGATGCCCTCGCGTCACCAACGTTCCTCCGGCTCGCGGGAGGGCCTTCACCATTGGAGCTGCCGAAGCACGCCAAAACCCCGATGTTATTACTGGTACGTTTACTCTTAACAACAATTGGGTGTCTGTCCTATTTGATACAGGAGCTGATAGGAGTTTTGTCTCTTGCGAATTGGTTCCTTCGCTGAAATTAAAAATTTCCGAGTTGGAACCTGCCTTGGTTGTTGAACTTGCTAGTGGAGAGTCCACACAAGTGAGGTCTGTCATTCGATATTGCACCCTTACTCTTGTCACCACATCGTTCAGTATTGACCTTATACCTTTTCGTCTTGGAAGCTTCGATCTAGTTGTGGGAATGGACTGGCTGTCTAGCAATCGCGCGGAAGTAATCTGCGCCGAGAAACTTATTCGTATCCCTCTGTCTTCTGGTGAAATTCTAACCATTCAAGGGGATAGGTCGGGTGGATGCCTAAGAATCGTTTCTTGCTTAAAAGCCAGTCGGTACCTTCAAAAGAAGTATCCCGCATTTCTAGCCCGTGTTACTCTCAAGGAATCCAAAGTCAAGAGACTGCAGGACTTCCCTGTCGTGCGTGAATTTTCTGATGTTTTTCCCGATGAGCTGCCTGGACTTCCTCCTAGCAGGCAGGTGGAATTTCGTATCGATCTTATTCCTGGTGCTCTCCCTGTTGCTAAGTCTCCTTATCGTCTAGCTCCGCTGGAACTTCAAGAATTATCGAATCAGCTTCAAGAACTTCTTGGCAAGGGATTCATTCGCCCTAGCTCGTCTCCATGGGGAGCCCCAGTACTCTTCGTCAAAAAGAAGGATGGGACTTTCCGTATGTGCATTGACTATCGGGAGCTTAATAAACTGACCATCAAAAACCGGTACCCGTTACCGAGAATTGATGATCTCTTTGATCAGCTTCAGGGTGCTACGTTTTTCTCTAAGATCGATCTGCGTTCTGGTTACCATCAATTGCGTGTTCTGGAAGAGGATATCCCGAAAACTGCGTTCCGAACTCGTTACGGTCATTACGAGTTCATGGTTATGCCTTTTGGAATGACCAATGCCCCCGCCATTTTCATGGATCTGATGAATCGCGTTTGCCGTCCATATCTCGACCAGTTTGTCATTGTTTTCATAGACGATATTCTCATTTATTCTCGTTCGAGGACCGATCATGAGCTTCATCTCAGGCTTATTTTGGAGCTTCTCAGGAAGGAACAACTATATGCCAAGTTCTCCAAGTGCGAATTTTGGCTAAAGGAAGTTCAATTCTTGGGACATGTTATCAATGTCGACGGCATACACGTCGACCCTGCCAAGGTAGAAGCCATCAGAAATTGGGTAGCGCCTAAAACACCTACCGAAATCCGTTCATTTCTTGGATTGGCTGGTTACTACCGCCGATTTATCTCAAACTTCTCCAGGATTGCCTTGCCTTTGACCACTCTGACTCAGAAGGGAGAACCCTTCGTGTGGGGACGAGATCAAGAGGAAGCCTTCCAAACTCTGAAGAATAAACTTTGCCGTGCACCGATTCTATCGCTTCCGGAAGGTGACGATGACTTTACCGTTTATTGCGATGCTTCAAATCAAGGCCTCGGTTGCGTTTTAATGCAACGAGGGAAGGTCATCGCTTACGCTTCTCGACAACTCAAGGTGCACGAAAAGAACTACGCCACGCATGACCTCGAGTTGGGTGCTGTGGTGTTTGCCTTAAAAATCTGGAGACACTACCTGTACGGCACGAAGTGTGTCATCTATACCGACCACAAGAGCTTACAGCACATCCTCCATCAGAAAGAGTTGAACATGAGGCAGCGACGCTGGGTCGAACTTCTCAGCGATTACGATTGTGAAATCCGCTACCACCCGGGAAAGGCTAATGTGGTGGCTGACGCATTGAGTCGTAAAGAAAGGACCCAGCTGCACTCTATTCGAATTCAATCCAATCTTCCCTCCTTAATTCGCGAAGCTCAGAATCAGGCGCTTGTGATTGGAGATCTCAAGGGCGTTTTGTCGTGTGGAGCCGAACAGAAATTCGAACCAAGTTGGACGGCATCCTCTATTTTCTTGATCGAGCATGGATCCCAAACTCTGAGCCTCTTCGAACGCTTATTCTAAGTGAAGCCCACAAGTCCAGATACTCGATTCATCCCGGCAGCAGCAAAATGTATCAAGATCTTAAACCTCATTATTGGTGGCCCGGGATGAAGAAAGACATCGCTTTATACGTGATGAGATGTTTGACTTGTTCGCGAGTCAAGACAGAGCATCGAAGGCCGTCTGGGCTGCTTCAGCAACCTATTATTCCTCAGTGGAAGTGGGAAGAGTTAGCTATGGATTTCATCACCAAGCTACCGCGGACGCCTAGCGGTCATGACTCAATTTGGGTTATTGTGGACATTCTAACTAAATCCGCTCACTTTATCCCGGTTCGTGAGGACTACACTACGGAAAAGTTGGCGCGGATATACATTCGTGAGATCGTTTCCCGTCATGGTGTGCCTAAGGGCATTACGTCTGATCGCGACAGCAGTTTTTTCTTCCAGGTTCTGGAAATCTTTGCAAAAGGCCTTTGGGACAAGTGTGAAGCTTAGCTCTTCCTATCATCCAGAAACTGATGGGCAGAGCGAGAGGACCATACAAACCCTAGAGGACATGTTGAGAGCTTGTATCCTTGAATTCGGTAATAGTTGGGAAGCTCATCTGCCGCTGGCAGAATTTTCTTACAACAATAGTTACCACTCCTCTATTAAATGCGCGCCGTTTGAAGCTCTTTACGGTCGCAAGTGTCGCTCACCCTTGTGTTGGTCCGAGACCGGGGATTCACAGATCATCGGCCCGGAACTAATACAGGAAACAACCGATCAAATCGCTATCATTCAACAGCGACTCAAAGACGCCCGTTGTCGGCATAAGTACTACGCAGACAAACGACGCAAGCCACTCGAGTTTCAAGTTGGTGACCGTGTTCTGCTGAAAGTTTCCCCCTGGAAGGGCGTAGTCCGTTTCGGGAAGAAGGGAAAGTTCGCTCCTAGGTATGTTGGACCATTCAAAATCCTTGAAAGGATCGGACCAGTTGCCTATCGTCTTGAGCTGCCGCCGGAACTCGGTAGAGTTCACAATGTTTTTCATGTTTCGCAGTTAAAGAAGTGTCTTGTTGACGAGGCCCTTCTCATTCCCGTCGACGAGGTTCGAATTAACGACAATCTGCTTTTTGTTGAAGAACCCGTCGAAATCTTGGATCGCGAGGTCAAGAAGACCAAGCGTAGCCGCATACCGCTTGTGAATGTTCGATGGAATAACAAACGCGGACCCGAGTTTACATGGGAACGCGAAGATCAAATGAAGGAGAAATACCCTCATCTGTTCTCTTAGTCTCTATTCTTGTAATCTATTGTCTAGAAGTCAATATAACATTTGCAGCATGTATCAAATAATTGTGTTATTCAATGAATATCGTGTTGCCTTATTATGCTTATAAGTATTCTTTTATTTGCATCCACAAATTTGGCTACTCAGGGCTCATGCTGGGAGCACAAGTCATATCTACTCAATCATATGAATTTTGGGGAAATTTATACATTATTTAAGCCAAAAATTTGTCATTCATTCTTGCATTCATGGAGCATGGTTGTGTGTATGTGTGTGGTGTCGTGTCAAATTTTCTAGCCGCACACAATAGAGCTTATACATTGATACAAGGTGAGCTCGTAATTATAGTCCGGAATATAATTACATCAAGGTCACAGGTGTATACGTGTATAAGCAATATGCTATTGTGTAACTAGAAGTCGTGAACTCAAGGTTCGTGTAGAGAAATATTCGACAAAGGTTGAAGAAGTGGTGGGTTAGCCGCTGGTACACCCTATATATAAACCTCTTCGGCACGAGTTGAATATGTCTGAAGCGAAACCTGGAATTAGGGACTTATAGTTAGCGTGGCAGCTGTGAGACATTGAATTCAAGAATTACCGAGGGTAATATTCGCGGAAGATTGAAGGAGTGGTGGGTTAGCCGCTGGTACACCCTATATATAAACCCTTCAATCCGAAATGAATATGTCTGATGTAAAGCTTGAGGATGATGCCTTGTAGTGGAAAATAGTGTGTCGTCCTGTGTGTCATTGATCTAATAGGAGTCGAAGGAAACACCCAAGTAAGGTTGAAGGAGTGGTGGGTTAGCCGCTGGTACACCCTATATATAAGCCCCTTCGGCTTGATTTGGGTGGTGCCTGAGACGAATATTAGAAGTGGTGGCGCATAGTGGTCATCATGGGATCATGTAATCTTAATCATCGATGCATCAAGTATACTAAAAAGCTAAATTTCGGGACGAAATTCCCCTAAGTTGGGGAGGATGTAACGCCCTGGAATTTGACTGGTAGACAAAAATCAAGGAATCATCGGAAACTATACACTTTGGGGTTCTGGACGATAAGTTCGGAACCCATATCATTGGAGAAATCTGCTTTTATCATTGAAATGTTTATTTTATAAAACGACATTTACGCCTGGAAAATATTAATTTTTATGCTTTTGAAAAATAAAATGTTCTTATTTAAAAAAAAAAAAAAAAAAAGATTTTAAATAATTATTCGGAAAAATGGTTTATAAAAGTTTTGCTGAAAAAGTTTTAGTTTGTTTAAAAACTTATGAACTCGACTAGTCTTGACCCGTCGGTAGCCTAAACCCGAACCCGAGTCACCCGAGTATTTAAGCGGAAAATCAAGTATTCTTACACCATCTCTTTCATTTCCACCAACACTTCCCACCCAAACACTCCCACTTCTAGAGAGAGAGTAGTGAGAGAAAGTCATCCAATCTAAGATTCGAGTCCACCAATCTGTTTATCGTTGTTGTCGGTAAGATCTTCTTGAAAATCATACGTTTTTACAACCAAAACCCGCCCCGAATCGAGCAAAAACTCCGACTTTTGTGTCAAGTGTGTTCTTGGTCAAAAACCGTCATTTTTGGTGTCAAAATGCAAGCTTTTGTGTTTAAAAGTACTAGGAATCGATACCCCTTTCAATCCCGAGCATTTCCATGTCAAAAACTTCGATTTTGGGTCAAAAATCTGGAAAATCTGGAAAACCCGTGGGTATCTCCGTCGCCCAGCTTGAAGGAGTCGAATCAGACTCATTCGATCGAACCAGTCGATCGAATCAGTCCAGTCGATCGAACCAGTCGATCGAATCAGTTCATTCGATCGAATGTGTCGATCGAACCAGTCCAGTCGACCGAATAGGAAAGCAACCGAATGGTCTCCAACTCATTCGACCGAATGAGCTTCGTATTCGATCGAACGTCTGTCTATTCGATCGAATGAGTGTCTATTCGATCGAATGTGTTTCTATTCGATCGAATGTGTGTCTATTCGATCGAATGTGTTTCGATTCGATCGAATGTGTTCCTATTCGATCGAATCAGGTCAGAACCAAGCTGTTTCGTCTTTAAAAACCTAGTTTTTGCTCGAGATCGTGTAAGGCTTACACTCTTAGACTTAAACTGCGTTGTTAACTTATTATGTCCTTGTCTAGACTTAGAGGATCGACGTTTGACAGCACCCGACCGCCCTAGCAACCACACCTAGTCAACAAGGTGAGTTCATAGCCCCCATTTTTCTTTTAAAGCCTTTCAAATCATTGGGGGTGAAAACATGGTAAATGTACACGTTTTGACAAAACACATTTATTCAAACATTACTTATCATAAACACTTGACAAATCTTTTGCAAACAATGAACATTGGGAAAACAAGTAATCATGGCAGGTTACGCGTACCTTAACTTTCTCGGAAGTTGTGTATGCATAATCAAATATTCAGGAGTAAATATGGGAATCACTCAGCGTTTAGGGAACATTGGACGTTTGGAAATCAAAGTCATGTACCCGTTATACTTTATCATGAAAACACATTATTCATTGGTCAGTCTTGTGATCGTGTGAACAGTGGCAATATAGGTCACAATAGTGCATAGGTTTGATCTCCAAGTGGTCGATTGGTAGACAGGCCGTCACTAGATGTGGGATTCTAAAGTGATCGATTAGAATACACGTGACCTATGGGGTTCTTAAGTGTTCGATTAAGAATCCGAAGGATCTCTTAAGTGTTCGATTAAGGATCCGAAGGATCTCCTAAGTGATCGATTAGGAATCCAAGAGATACTAAAGTACGCTTTAGAATTCTCTCATGGTACCCAAAGTGATCGATTTGGGTTACCATCAAGGAAATCAAGTAGCATAGTGTGGTCTTGTGTGGGGTCGATGTCAGGTCTTGTGTGATCATTATGCATCATATCATTTTTCATCATGGCATGGTTACATATGATTCTTGGGTATCTTATTCATATATCCTTGATACCATTCCTCCTGCATGCATGGAAACAATAATTGGAATCTTTATACGAAACTCTTGCAGATTCAGTTGAGATGATAAGCATACCAAGCATAGTAGGATAAGTTGTAGGAGTGGTGGGTTAGCCGATGGTACACCCTATATATAAACCCCTACAACTTAGCCTAGTATGCTTGTGTAGGCTTATCACTACAGTATTAGTTAACCTATGAATTCACTCATCTACTTTTTGTAGTTGACGTTTTATTACATGTTTTCAGGAAATGAAGCAGGAAGTAGCTAATAGCTGATAGAGGCCTTAGAGAGATGAAGGCTAGGCTAGGAGTTGTTTGGAAACTTGATATTTTGTATTAAAACAATTTGTTTCATGTTACCTGGATGATGTAATATTTGACAGTTTGGTTATGTTTATGCATTTAGACTTTTATACTATTGTGCTCAATCAATCACGACCTAGTCGCCACGCCTCGGTTTTCCGCCATTACGACCGGGGGTGTGACAGTTATCGAATCGTAATCGAGCACAGAATGAATCAACAGGTGTAAATAAGACGGAAAACGTGATCGCAAACCCTAACCCTAAGCAGATATGAAAACAATTGAATACTACAAGTACGTTAATGAATGATTGAAGGTATTGCATACATGTTACAGG